>NC_069144.1:48018480-48050980 GCF_943734635.1 Anopheles cruzii | reverse complement strand
AAACAGAACATTGTGCTACACAAGAATAGCCACACACTTTTCACAGTACAAATCACTTCTCTGATGTGTCACACTTGCGAAGTTTGTGTCGGATGTTTCCAATCAAAACTGTAGTAAACTTGACCAACCCTTTAACCAGCATGTTTAGGTTCGACACACCCAAAAACCTGGACCTGCAGAGTCTAGTTCTGGGTGTGAAACAGAACTTTAAAAACCCATCTACCCAGCTCGTTCTCGCGTGGTTCAGTGACATCTAGGAACGTGATCAGTTCTTTTTTCGTGTCACAAACGATCCTATTCTCGTTTTCCTGTTCCGCGCGCAACAAAACACACCCTGCTTCGGTGAGAATGTTCCCCCCTTCGAATCAGTTTGGTATCGTTTAGTAGTTTAGTATCATTGTCAGCTCTTACTAGTATAGTTTCTCCCGCTACGATAAGGCATATATTGTTTTCTTAAATTCATCCCACCAACGGTGGATCCGAGTTTTTGCTGCAAGCAGTCCCATATGTTTAGTTTTCCCCCATTTGCTCTCGGTCTCTAGATCTTTTGATCGACAACTCCAGCTCGGAACATTCTTTGGGTGGCAGGATTCATCATCATGTGTCGCAAATTATCATTAGCCCTTCTTACACATTGTTGAAAAAAACAGCAAAATAGTCCCGCCAAACTAAAGTCTGGCCTATCCCCAAAAAGTTGGTACACAACATGCGATGAACTTGCGAAATAAAACTCCAGCGGTTAATCTGAACCAAACGTATTCGGATACAGCAAGATGTGCATCGCGAATGCTGAAATCATTGAGAAAATAAAGGCCACGGGCAACACATAGTACTTTCACTCGTTCAGCATCGAGGAGTAGAGAAATGGAGACGCCTGTGCCGCACAGCTCGCCTTAAAGAGCGATACACATGTTGTTCGATTGAAGATTTACTGTTTTAGGTTCCCGGTTGCAAAGTTCCTTTTCATACCCATTGGTTTCGGGGATTTTTTCTGTTGTTGCTATGTTAGTAGTACAAATTGGTAGTTAGTAGAGTTTCGCCCCGAGCGGTGTCGTGATTTACAATTTATATCCAACAGATGCGCGCGGATGATTGCACTGCGTGTGTAAACGATTCAAAAGTTGATCTTACTCGCCGTACTAAAGTAGAGCAGCCCCCTGATTCAATGGCCGCCACCATTTGCCACATGTGATCCCATGGTTTTCCGTCCCGGGTTCCCGCGTTTTAAAGGTAACCGCGTGATTATGATTCACAAATATCTAGAAATATTCCTACATCTTCCTGTTTTGATGGTTTGCCTTTTTGTTTGTTCTGATGCGCGCTACGCTTTCCAAATCCTTGCCGCAAGTTCTAGGCTACGCTTCCGGCGCTCCATTCCGGCCGCTCTCTAATGCAGTGTGTATTCGTGTGTGTCAAGCTCAAGCCGGTTCCAGTGAGGTGTGTGCACCACAGTGCCATAAACAAGAAACTTTCGGCCTTGCAGTACACTCTGCTACACGCTAGGGCTTAGGACAGGAATGGATTCGATGACTGAGGATTCATCCAGGGCGCATTGTTGTTATTGTTGAGGGTATTCTGCAAAGTACGCACAGCGCTCATTAGATTACATACTTTGCACTCTATCAAAAGAGGACGCTAGAATGTGTTGCGCTAAGAAATCGGAAAAGCGTGGAGAAGAAAACGAAGTGATTCGGCAAACAAACGGTTAACCTGAGCAAGTGGTTTAAACACATAAATTACAACATATATGGAAGCAGTATTTTTGGGGGTGAAATGTGCGTGGTAGAAAACAAACGATGTAGATGTGAAGCACGGCGAAGATGAAAGTGACACAAATGGCGAAATGGAAAGGAATGCTAAATGCACGAAAAACTCAAACACACAAAAAGCAACAAAACAAACCGTGTGTACAGGCAGGCACATTACCGGAAGCAAGTATAACTAGGTGTTAGGTACACTGAGCGCGAGCGATAAATGGGCGGTTCTAGCTCCGGTCCGTCCAGCCATCGTTCCACACCGGATTGTCGCAGCCACAGATGCACCGGGAGAACAGTTTGGCGGTGTCAGATTCGTTGTAGCTAAACTTCTCCGTGGTTTCCACCGTAACACAACACGACGCACGATGGACACATTAACGAAAACATTCAACAACGCACGTAACACATTCCAGAGGCGCTTTTAACGAAAGCCGTGATATCCTTCCGGTGCCCGTCACGTGGTCACAAACGGCAAAGAGGGTTCAAACTATTACGAGCTCAGATCAGTGTCTACCTACGGCGTGGGATTGGCGGGAGGCGGGAGGCGGTATGACAGGGACGATAGTGGCCGGAGGAATATCGGGTGGGCTAATGGATCGGAACTTCGGGTCGAGGGAGGAGTGATGGAGTGAAATTATTTTAACGCCCAAGCTCCATTGCTACCGGACGCCGTATGCTAATCAGCACCATTAACCGAAAGCACGATCGACAACAGCCGCGGACACAAGGTTAATGATGGGTCCAAGGTCCACAGACACCCCGTAGAAAGCGTGTTTCGGTGACACATTGACGCAGGATCGTTATGAGGGATGGAAAAGAATCGAAATTGGATGGTAGAAGAGGTAAAAGAGAGAGAAAAATGGATAAATGTATGGATTATCAGCAGCCACAGCTTGATTAGGTGGTTCACAGTAAACGTTTTAGGTCGTCGACAGATGGCTTCTCATTCTGGTCTCACTCAAACTATTTTACTTCATCAAGAGCACGCCCCTACCGGAGCACTAGCACTTACAAAGGGTGGACACTAGCAGCTAATGCCACACATCATACGGCCATGCTGTTAACAGACCCGCGGTCAACTCACATCGTAATTTCCGTTACTGTTAGCATTACATGCACCGGTGGCCGTAAAAGCCGTATTTGCGTTGCTCTGAATATGATTGCTCCCTGGTGTGCTGTCAGCCGCATTCGACAGCATATCAAATTGACCACCGGCCGCGGATCTTGCCGGAATCTCCGGGTACATATCGGTATCGATTGCGAAATGGAAATCATAAAGCTGGCGCAACGGGCGTGTGCTGTCCAATTGCGCCGCCGTCAAATGGCTTTCAACTAACCCGCCACCGCCAACGTTATCCGTTGTGGTCGCGGAAGAAAGTGCGAAGTTTGTGTTGAAAATATCGTCGTCTTCATCGGCTCGACGGGTGGAGTACTCGTAATCGGCGATAGTGTCAAGATTCCTCCAACTAGGCTCAGTGGTGGCTTCGTCGGCAGCCATCGATTGAATTTTGCGATTGGCATTAGCGTCAAGCTCGTGAGGCCGCTCCGTAGCGTCCCCCGACGGCGCGTATGGGAAACATTCGATGTCGTCGCCAACATCATGCTTCCAAACGATAAAGCGAGCGGCCAGCGGTCCGGGTATTAGGGCATGAGTGGATTAGTAAGACCACAAATTAAAAAAATCTTTCTATCGGATCGCACACAAAACCGAACTGCTGCTGTCTTTGGCGGCGAGCTCCCGCTCATTTGCTGGCACCTAAAAGAGTGGAAGAGTGGTTACTCACTTGCGCCGCGGCCATATTTGAAACCGGTGCCCACGGATCCTGATTGAGCGTCACGGGGAACGGTGACTGTTTCAGCTGATTGATGGACGGAACCTGGGCAACAGTTAAAATGAGGAAAAATTGTACTAAAAGTAAATGTGAAAACGCACCCCCCCTCAACCTGAGGTACCTGAGGTTGATTCTGTTGGAATAGGTTCTTTTGCGCTGGCGGGCCCGCGGTACCCGATTCACCAAACGGATTGTAGGCAGCAGCCGAAGCACTGGGGGCCGTCGCACCGAGGCCACCGCCACTTGGCATCGGTTTGATTAGATTGTCCAGATTGACGAGGGCTGAGTTTTCACCGAGGAAAGACTGGGGCGTCTTTTTCACCGCTCCCGCACTACCGCCTCCGGCAATGGGCGAGCTTGAGTTCGTGCCGGATGAGGACAGTGGATCCAAATCGCCGAGGAGCAGGGCTACAGCAGAAGGATGGTTGCGGAACGATTATAATTCTGCAACGTCACGCCAAAGCCGTCTCAGGCCACTTACAGCTGTTGTTGTTCAGGTTGTTGCTGGTCACTGCATTGTGGTTGTAGTTGTTGTTGGTGCTACTGCTACTGTTGTTGCTGACCGCCCGCTTCGTGATGATATCAAACTCGTCCAAATCGGACACAGGCGATGTGATCGCACCGACCGGGGAGGGCCGATTCGGAGGTACACCACCACCGAAGGCTGCTCCCAGGTCACCAATGCTTCCGCTAGCGGAGCCTCCCGCAACGGGAGCCCACGGGTCAAGCTTACCCGCGGAGGCCGCACTAGGCTGCCACGGATCGGCAGTAGCAGCAGCAGCAGCAGCAGGCACTGGTGTAGATCTCTTATTACCTTGCCACGGGTCACCCGGCGCACTCGGAGGCTACACGAAGACGAATACCGATTAAGAACTACTCGCACCGGTTTCCAATACTAGTAACCTACCGCACTGGCCGCTACAGCGCCTGTTTTACTCAACCACGGATCAACGTTTCCGTTGCTGGGCCCAGCCCCACCATTCGCCAGTAGAGCGCCTGCACCGCTGGGTCCACCATTTTGCAACCATCCTTCGACCGACGACCCGGATGTGACCGAAGGCGACTGAGTTCGAGTTTGCCACGCATCGAGACCACCACCACCGGCCAGCAGCGGAGGTTTTGAGGTCGATGGTGCCGCCGGTGGCAGGGCGGACGCCGTGTTCAGCCATGGATCTACCGCCGGTGGAGATGAAGTCCGGGACCATGGGTCGGTTGTCTGCAAAGTTGTTGCAACACCCAAAACGTCAGTAACGCACGAAATGGAATGTTTTTAAAAGGATTTTGATTTCTAGCTCATATACGGGTGTTGAAGGAACACAGTTGTCACGCAACGTTTAAGGGGGTGGTAAGCTGAGTTCGTCCTTACCGCCATAGCCTCAACCACTCTTCCGCTTTCGATGTGCGGCGATCGGACTGCTAAAGTCTAAGTCGATGATAAATCCTTACTATTACAAAAAAGGTTCTCCAGCCATGGCTACCCCCGTTCCACTTACCGTAGGTCTCGAACCGCCGGCCACTGGCATACCCCACGGATCGATCGGTCCACCAGTGGCACCGGATGGGCCCGCAAGTGCCTGGTTACTGAGCGATGCCGCTCCGAACGAGATGTCCAGCAGATCAACGAGTGCACTGCTGTTCTCCTGCTTTGGGTCACCATCCTTTCTGCAACACGCGTCGCGTATAGCGCGTTAGTGGCAACGAAGACCTAACCCCCGCCCGTCCCCTTTACGGCCATAACTTACTTAAAGTCCTGTTCACTCTGACTGAGCGCCAACTGCAACCGCACGTCGTCACTGCGTCGCTTCTGTTCTTCCTGTTCTGCCTCCTCGCGAGACATGGCCATGGCCAGCTGGAGCTGCAGTTCCTCTTCACCGACCGTTTGCGGTCGCACGAACTCAATCTCCGATACCGGTTTGCCGGCGGCGCCACTGGGCCCTACGCCCGCGACTGGCTCACCTTCACCCCAGTTCGGTGGCTGTGGGGAGCAAGCAGAATCGCGTATTGAACGTCATTAATCGGGTTAAAAGTGTCCCCAAGAACAGGGTGGCGTCACCTTACCCGTGAATCACGCTGCGTCGGACCATCGATCGAACCATCACTACCGAAACCGCTGGCCGTCCGGGCGAACCGTTCCTTCGCCTTCAAGGCACGGGCACGCTCGTTCTTCAGGCGCTCGTCGTCCTTCAGCAGCGACACGAGCTGTTTGGCCTTCTCCCGCACGTGCATGCCCTGGTCCTTGCCCTCCTCCATGTACTGGAACTCTTTTAGCGTTTGGATGGCGTAAATGTTTTCCTTGCACTGTTGGGCCACCTTCTCGGTGCCCGTTTTGATGAGGTATTCCAAGAGGAGCTACAAAAGGAAGGCAGCCAGTGGCAAAAGGTTCAGTTCTTCGCCCACTTCGAGTGCGGCTACGACCGAAAAGGTGCTTACCAGTGCCTTGTAGACATGCCTCCAGTTTTTGCCGTGATCGTTCATCCGCTTCCAAATCATCTGCATAATCTCGGAGAACGCCACCACGTTGTACGTCAGGTCGGCGACCTCCGCCATGATCGTGGACGACGGTCCCCATGGATCGTTCGAGGTAGCCTCCCGCACCTTGATCTGCGCATCGGAATAGTTGTGGGCGATATTCTTTATGTTTCGGCGTATGCCAGCCACGTTCATTTGTGTGTCGGTTTTCCTCACTTGAACGAAAACGGGAATTCAGGATGAGGCACGATAATCTTACGTAAAAACACCCAAGCACCCAAGTGTTGAGGCGCAATTGATTGTTTCTCTTTTGTTTTCCGTAAACCAAGACCAATATTATCTCTGTTGCTACTGTTTTTTAAAACCCCTTAGCGGACGGATATAAATATCTGACCGGGAAGCCCGCTAACTGGTCACCGCATACCGGGAAAAGAAAGTGCTCAGGAACTTACGAAGAGGACAACGATATAACGTAACAAAGTAAAAGGAAAACAACAAACGCAATAGGTTGGCAATTTAATTAACATGCGACTGCGTTCGAGGTTCGGGTTTAAAACTAAATCAAGAATTAAATCATGAGCAAAAGCGCGCCATCGAACGAATAAACTTACTTTTGGTGGAATCCGTTTTCCTGTTTTGTCGTCCAACCGGAACCTCTTATATCTGCCCCACTACGGTGTAGTGTACGCACTTTTTAAGCCGCAACGTGGCGAGGTCCTGCCGTCTTGCGCCGTGGCGATCCTTGCACGATCCTCGCGCACAATCACTCACACAACAGTCGGATAGGTTAATATTACTAGTAACACACCAACAACAATGCACGGAGGGCTCGTTTCTATTGTGTTTCGCTGCGAAATAAAATTATACACTGCAGAGTGCAAGCAACAATGAGGTAAGGTAGGTAGGCAGCAGCAGCATCACAGCAGAAGCGCGCAGTCACGTTATGGGCCGTATGTTTGTTGTTGTCAATAATTTAATACACTTTACCACGAGAGTGCGTTTGTAAGCATCCACACCAAACGAACCAATTATGTACAATTAATGCAACCCTTCTAAATTGTTGAGTAAAAAGGAGGAAAACAATAACATAAGATGGGGGTGCCCACAGAGTGATCGCGGCGATCGGTAGGTACACTTTTCTCTTCACTCTTTTGGGACGTTAGACTGCTGCTACAACGAGTTGAGCCACTGATTTCCATTGATGCAGCTTGCAGTTTGTCCCTCTTTCTCTCTACGTGGTCAGTGGTCCGTGTACTGTGAGCGAGTTTGGTTACAGATGAATGCAGCTTACAATGTTACGCCGAGCCGGGATGCAACGATGCACTTATTCGCTAAACACACAAAACACAAACAGTGGCTCGGAGGCCAGGATATTAGATTACCGAATCAACTAGAGATAATGAAACGGAGAAAAGGAACATGGAACATGATTTACTCAACAGGAAATAGACTATCGCTGCTTCGAGATCTTCGACTTAACGAAAGACACTCTTTAACGGAGCACCAGTACGAGCGTCCACCACGATTACTCGAGCAGAGAATGCTGGCCCAGCAAAGGGCCTTTCGCCACAGATCGTGAACAATGCCTGTGTCGTGACCACGGCCAACCTCAGCACCCCTCGGTAGCGGGCACTTTAGGCCACGGGCTGGTGTCAAAGCCCCCGCAGCCGAAACGGCATGAATTTCGTGCACACACACACACGCGGGCGCCTCGTCGGGGCATATCCGATCGCCGGTCCCACTATTGGTCTTCGCTGGCCTCCCCCTTTTTCCACCGCTTCCACGGCTGTGTGGTGGTGATCGGCCGTGGTACTGCTTGCACAATAATTCACGAAAACTGCGGTCGATGGCCACCACCGTTGAGCCATGGAAATTCTTCGAAAACAGTTTCGCTATGTTCGCACCCCCACAAGATACCGATCGCACTATCAGCTGTTTAACGGCGGCGGCGGGGGCGGCCACACACACCGGGGCGCGCTAACAATCCCCATAAAACACTGCGAGGCTCGCGAGTAGCAGATAAATGTCTGCCATTATCACGGACCCGGGACACCGGGGTGTTATCTCAGCCGACGAGGGAGAAGAGTACACACATCGCGAGTTGCCCTCGTTTTGACGAAACCGCGAAACGTCTCAACGCGGACAAAGAATTTGGAGCACATCCGGAGATCCGGAGAGCAAATGGAGCAACGGACAGCAACAAGATGGTTCCGCGAAAGAAAGTAAAACCTTCGCACCTTGCAGGACGTGTCGCACTCGATGACTGAAGAAACGCATGCACCACCGCCGAGGCCACAGGCGCACTGTGATGCGCTTCTTCTACGCCATATCCGATTTCTCAGTGTTCCGGTCCACCAAGCTCCGCACACGCGACAAAGGATAATTTAATTTGTGTGACTTGTGTGCGGGAGGGGGACTCATTTGCGTGTGGGACCAGAGGTGTGTGGCCACGGGCGTGTGGAACAGTCATGTAACGATCTTTTGAGACAGTAATAAATAAAATGTTTAAATAAAATCTCCACCTCACGCGCTGATAACCGCTTTTTTTCATCCATGTTTGCATCAAATAATGGTAAATGTGTTCATAAACACATTCCGTCTGGGCCAACTGGGACCTCAATTTCGGGAGTGAAAACAACGCTCGCTCGTGTCTTTGTTCGCAGAGAAGTTTGCAGAAGCAAGTAAAAGCTACAAAAACCGAGAGATTATCGCGATCGGTAACCTAAAAATATCGCCCCGCAGCAAACCTTCCAGGCGGCCCCGGTTGAAGCAGAGCAAGCGGTTCAAGTTCAAGGAGCGGCGTGTACAATATTTAAAACTTTTCGCATTATCCACGGGGCGGGTTTATCTGGTTGCGCGCATGAAGCCCCAACAGACTCCGGTCGAAGCCTTTTTTCAATGTCACCGGCACGACTTCGTGTGACTAGACAGGCACGTTGCCGGCGCTCCCCAAAGCTGCCCTGCCCACAGAACCCGACGGCGGATTTATTGATCGGCCGGAAACGGTTGTCGCATACTAAATACCGAGCTCGTGTCCGCATTACTACTACCAGGCCCGGTCTATATGTTGTTACCAGTCTATCTAATTACTTGGTCGTGGTCGGTTGCAGCAGGATTATGGGATCCTGCTGAGCCGAACATTTTTCCTACTGGCATAGGTATAGGAAAAACTTCTATTATCACACCTTGGGGCCCCTAACGCCTCGCCTATGTCATCGACGCTCGGTTTATTGCGTTTTTTGCATTCTTCACGTCACGTTGCAAAAAGCATGAGCGAGCAAAGTGTCGCAAATTTCGATGGAACATGCAATCACAGGGTCTCACCTTGCGTCTGTGTGTGGTAGGCGCTTACCTGTCACGTTAGGCTTCGAGAATAAAGTTACAGCCTTGCTAGCCAATGACCATCGCATTCCTGGTTTAAGCATCTAACCGGTAAATGACTTTCATAGGGGCTGGCCACTAGCTGTACACTCTTTCTGAAGGCGCTGAAATCATTTAAGCCTCCTGAGTTTATTAAGTCTACAAAAGCCAACAAAACGTACTAACCACGCTACTGTTGGAGCTATAATTGGATTAACTTGCTTGTGTAAAAAATCCTGTTGCGCCATACAGGAGGCGGCCTAACAAACGGCTTCTTGCCAGAAAATCGATCCTCCGATCCCGAAAGGATATTCTTCTCTGTTGCTTTTCGGAAAACGGCAAACAACGGAGGTAATACCTTGGTATTTGCGTCTGCGTTGACGTCACTGCAGGGCTTGGTCAGTTCTGTGTGTGGCCACAAGAAATGATTTCCCCGTTTGCACAACACGTACACTCGTGTGTTATCTTTTATCACAATTCACCTCAGCTTCGATGGGTAGTCGTGGTAGGCGATGGTTGTCTTGCTTATCGGCAGACTGGGGCATCGAAAAAAAAACCGCTGAAGGTTCCACCAAGAGCCAGTGTCTCTCATTTATCGGCCACTTGTTGCTCGCTGTTAATGTTCGATCGTGCGAAACGAAACCGTCCAAATCCGTTTGTCGTCTTGGCAACGGCAATTTTGTGAAGTGGACGAGCGCCTACTGTTTGATAAAGAAAGGGTCGTCCCATCGCATTGGTCACGAAAATTTCGCACAAAGTAATCAGATTGGAACCCGCCGGTGCGCCACTTGCGTAGTTTGTATAGCCAAGGAGTAATCCAGGAAATAATCAACGATTACAAGGCCTCTTTAATACATTGATAACACTGCACTGCACACACAAGGATGTTACTTGTTGTTCTTTACGATACTGCTGACCTATACGCCGAAGGTGTTGTGGTACCCTGACCCTAACTGTTCACTAACCTTGCCGGTGGAACCGGGAAACGGAAGTATGCGTTGTGCAATTTACGCCTTGCAGGAGCCACGTGAAGGGATCGATAGCCATCCAATCCGTGAGATAGAGACAAACCAGTTTTAGCTCATGCGGAGAATGGTGTTTCAGTGATCGTCAAGGCAATAGGGCAATTTGGGCAATAGGACGTTCCGCTCAAGGATCAAACTCAAACCGCCAGGTGGTCACCTAGCGCCTCACAACACGTCCTCCAGTGAAGGACATAATGACCATTTGAATACACTCTTCCCCCCATCGATCGTAGCAACCGTCCTTAACAATTGCTATTCAAAGTGTGTCGCGCCTTGGCAGAGAATCAGGGAAGCAACAGTTTATTGTACGAAAAAGTTTGAATCATAAATCAAATAATATAGAGCACATGAAGCATTGCGCATCCATCGGAAAGAATCGTAGTGCAATGATGTCACCGCCCTTGTCGAATGAGTCATGCAAGTGTCCCCAGCCTAGACAACGTTCTATGCTTCCCCATAATGGGTTCGCGTTGGGCAATTATGAGTCTCGCACGTGCTTTGTAAAAAATGCGGCATGCAAGGGAGTGAATCTCGTGTGCCGGTTTGTTAATGACGTTTATTGGAAAACAAAATCCACTTAACTCACCTCCGTTTAAAATCCTTTCAATGCACTTTTTCGATGATTTGCATTTATCCAGGGACGCATGTATGTATTTAAATTAGACCAGTATCCTATGGTTCGAAGAGAGATTGATAATCGTCAACATCGCGCCATAAGCAACGTTCTGCGTACCGAAAGTTGCATAAATACAGATAAATAGTAAGCGAACGTATAACTGGTTCCAAGGAAAGGCAAAACGAGCTACAAAAAACCGTGCCCCGTCCAGTCAATGAAGTCGGGAAGGAAAAATGAATGAAAATACGAAAATCCGACAACCGGTCTTTTAATTTCAGATGTCCTTCAACTGTTCCTGTTTTTGTTTTATGCTTCGTTTTCTTTGTGTACTTCATATTGTGCTTCGCTCGGCTTGCCGAACAGTACGCACATGCTCTCAGGGACAAACTGGGACTACACACACACACGTGAGATCTTTCACAGCCCATAAAACGCTAGGCGCCGCATTCCGAAGGCGCGTAGTATTTACTTCAGCGCATTTTTTCTTCTTCATCCACACGTCGGCGTCGTGATAGATTCCACATTTCACATTGCCATGAGAGAGAGTGCAGCACAGTCGGCGACGATGGCGGCTCCCTTGATCACAATGCTTACTCACGCATATACACCAACCAATCAAAACTACTAGGGGCCTACGTAGATTCACGATCCGATCGCGATCTCTTCCTGATTTACGCCAAACTGTGACTGTGTGTACACTCTCGGGCTCACCATCAATCAACGGTGGGGTGGTTTCTGCTCTGTTGTTGTATCGTACGTATTCACGCATCACAACGTCATTTGTTTGTTGTGCTTGTGGTGTGACACAGTTTGTGTTTTCTGGGCGGGGAAATGACACACAACCACACGCAGACAGGATTAAAGGGGGCCCTGCAAATCTCACAGTTTCCCCTGTCCCCTAGTGCACCGGGGATTGAATCAGGGACAGTATGATTGGAAGGGAAATCAACAAACATAGTTCTCCGGTCATCCGCTGCGGTGTTGTGTTTGTGATGTCCGAAACGCACCGCTGTTGGCTGGGAGCCGTTTCGCAACAATCCTTCCCTCTGCGGGTCACTAGATGACAACAGTGCTGAGCTACTTTTGTAGAACTGCGTGGAACAAAAACCATTTCTTCTGGGCACAGATGACGAATGTGCTGAATCACTTCTGAACCCGCTGACGATCGGTTTTCATTCCACGCTTTGGCTCCGTTTCGCTCCTGTTTGCTTGCTGGCAGATGATAATTTGGGTTACGGTCTGCGACATTGAGAGCCGCACCACTACACACACCAACGCCGTCCACCGTTGTTTCCGATTGATCTCGCAAATGCCTCACGGATTGAAGGAGGAGTATATCTTAGCAGCAGATTCTGTTCCGTCTTTCGTGCTCGGGAACACATGACACAACACAACACTTTGATGCTGCTGATCGCTTGAATCCACCACACCAAACACTACTTCTGCCACTACGGCACGGCACCGAACCCGCAGAATTTTTCAGTATACTACTTGCCACCGCCAGCACGATAAGAGTCCCGTTATCTACTGGGAGCTTTACCGATGATGACGGCATCTGATGATGGTGCATATGCCTCGGAACGAGCACCCCCGTAAGGCCCCGGTGCTACACGACAAACTCTCGCTGCGTAAGCAAAAATGAATCCCTAGTTGCGCTATAGTGGCCAGCTTTGTCTAACTTTCTTCCCCCTCCTAGGGCACGGCAACTTTCACGTCAAGTTGCCACTACACGATCGGAAGTACGGTGGGCATTAGAGTGGACTCGAGGACTCCCACTTCGCCACGAAAACAACCCGTTCCCGGAAGCAGTCGCTGGGCCGAAGCGGCCAACCAACGCACCCGCGGTATTGATTGGCGCTTCGAATCAATAGGTGAGCCACACGGAAGAATAACAGAAACCACAAATAAATCATCACTTTGTGTACCGTTTTGCCCGTTCACGGTTGCTGCTGTTACTTTTTTATTACTGGACGGCGAGTAATCACTCTATCCTCGCAAGCTTCTGTCAGTGTGTTGGTGATCTTTACAGCGTGACGCTGTGACAGCAGTGTTGCCAATTCAGGTGAATTTTTGTCCAGCGTGGCTGCTGGAATGAGGCGACGTTTTAACTGTACGGTTCAGTTCTTCACACTTTTCACACGTTCAAATTTAGGACAGCAAATGCTTTTTCTTTCTCGTGTACGCTTCATTTAAGTTTCATTTTCCCCGCTGGGTCCCTAGATAGCGGACAACCGCTCTGTATTGAGTTGCACACTTACAATTTCATAGTCAAGTAAATTTTTTTTTGTTGTGTTTTCCACTTTCTGTGTTAATCTACTGCGTTCTCTTATGAATGGATTGCTGGTTTACGGAAATACTAAAACGGGAGTGCACAGTATTGGTTAATAGAAGAAGAAAAAAGAATCATATATAAAAAGGGAATTGAAATTCGCTTAATTTCAGTACACCCGAGCTGACGCCATATCGTCACACAAATCCGTCACCGTCTTCTCAGTGAAGCCTTCCTCCGTTGAAGACGGCGCAGCAACAATGGGCAGTAGCGATGTCACGACAATCGCATCGTTAACGACTTTGATCGTAACACGAACTTTCGCAAACAGCTTTAGCTCAAGCGTGGGGATGGATTTGTCCTTCGGAAACAGCAAAAATGTATCCACTGGTTCCATTGGTTTAACGCCAATTGATGATGTAGCGGACAATTTCTGGAAATAAAATAATGCAGAAAGTGCAAATCAAAAGTTCAAAACCTCGCCATTGGCTAGGCCGATCTCACCTTCGTTCCTACCCGGACCGCAATGCCCGTGTGGATCAGGACCATGTCGATGAAATGAGGCGAACATCCCAGCACGGCAGCCAACGTTTCGTGCTCCCCGACCATTCGCAGCCAGTGGCGGAAGTACAGCTGTGAACTGGCATCTCCTGCCAGCTTCGCGTTGTACTTCTTTTCGTTGCAGATCGAAGCCAGTCTCTGCAGTTCGTCCGAAGAGCGTTGCGGCACCTCGCCGACCTCGATGCTGGCGGCCAACACACGATGAACCAGACAATCGGCGTACCGCCGAATGGGGCTGGTAAAGTGCGTGTACATTTGAGCGGCCAGTGCGAAATGCTCGTGATCCTTGGGCGAATCGGAGAACGAAGAGCAGAAATAGTTTGCGCGGGTCATCGGTTTCGATAACAGCACATTCAGCACACTCCTGGCGGCGTCCGGATGCTCGGCCGAATCGATGATCGCCTCCATCGATTCGCGTATCGCCTTGGAGCTGTGGAACGCGAACGTGTACCCAAGAACGCCCAGATTGCGGGCAAGCTGTTTCATCATGTTTTCCGACGGTGGTCGGTGATGGCGCAACAACGAAATGGCCGGAAATGAAGAACTAATTTTCTCCGCCACCGACATATTGGCCAGCAGCATAAAGTCTTCGATCATTTCGTTGCTCGCGCGCAACTGATACACGCCATAGTCGAGCGGCCGACCGGTGGCAGGATCGAGCCGGAACGTCAGCTTCGGTTGGTTGATCTTCAGGCAACCATCGTCCATTCGACGCTTCCTGATTTGCACCGCGATCGACTGTAGGCGATTGACGATATCACGCAATCCGCTCGCCGTTTGGCCATGCAGAATCTCTGGCAGCCGATCCTCGTCCAAGGCGCCGCTTGCATTGTCCAGCATCAGCTGGGCGTGTTCGTAGGAAAGTTGGGCGCACGAGTTAATCACGCTGCGCGTGAATCGGGTGCTCAGCACGCTGGCGTCGTCCGGCCGTATCGTCCAGATAACCGAGAACGCCAGCTTGTCCTGGCCCGGCAGCAGCGAACAGGTGTTGCACAACTGCTTCGGAAGCATGTGATGCACCGCGTCAACCATGTAGATGGAAGTGGCACGTAGCTTTACCAGGTGATCCAAATCGGACCCCTCGTGCAAGAAGTACGTCACGTCGGAGATGTGAACACCGATTTCGTAGTTTCCATCCGACAGCACTTTGCAGCTGAGGGCATCGTCCAGATCACGGGCCGTGGCTGGATCGATCGTAAAGATACACTCGCCCCTCAGATCCTCTCGTCGGGCTATTTCCTCCTCCGGGATGCGGTAGGGCAGTGGTGGCAGCTGCGCCAGAATGCTATCCTCGTAGGGCGTCACGTCCAGATTGTACTCGACGAGGATGGCCTCATTTTCTACCTCCAGCGAGCCGCACTTGCCGATCGGTCGAAGAATTGTGCCGATCGGTACTTCATCCTGCCATTCGATGATTTCCGCCTGATAGATAACGTCGTTCGGATCCATCGCATCAACAGAACCGCCACCAGCAACGTTCGGTTCGAGAAATGCGTTGGGTAGATCGTGTCGGAAAACCCTCATCGACGGAATACGCATATCGCGTGGTGCAAACATTCGATAGTGCTTCTTACCGGCTGCCGCCGGTAGGAACTTTCCCACGCACTGCCGTTTGTGACGTTTTTCCAGAATCGCCACCACAAACCCAACATTGTTTTTTAACTCAGCGGACTCCAGTTCATCGGTGGATTCGACGGGCATCGTGTCATCCGGGTGACTCACATCTGTGTTTTTCTTCACATCCGCATCCGACTTATCCGACGCTTTATCCGCCGGTGGTGCCTGTGCCGGTCCATTCATTACGAAAACTCGCACTCGATCGCCATCCATGGCGCACTGCCGAAGGAGGATGGAATTTATGTAAATATTCGCCATGCGGTGCGGATCGTCGACAAACGCTTGCGCGTTGTTGCGAGAATTAACCCGCAGCAAGCCTTCCACCAGGTAACCAGTGCCACTGGCTACCAGAGTGGCCACGAAAGAAGCTAGATCAGTCGAGGAATCTTCCCTTAGTATCAGCTCCGGCTTATACTCTTCCACTGGCTGTTGCTTTCCATTGTTCAGCAGGTAGCTAACCTGATACTCGAACGTTCTCTGTACGGCTGTCTTCGTTTTCTTCTGGCCAACCTGCGACCCATGGTCCGCGGATTCGTTATCCGCGGGTTTTGTGCTCTTCGACTGTGTGATGTATTTCAACCCTGCCTCATACAGTGCTTCGGAAATCTTACGGTGATCTTCACTCACCAGCACCACGTTCTTTTTGACGGGGTGCAGCTCCAGCAAGCCGAGCTCTAGACCCAGCATTTCGATAAATTTCGAACGTGCCGCGGAGCTCAACATGTACAGAGTGAGCAGCAACTGGTGCTCGTGAGGGAGTTCGTCCATTTCGATGCTTTTACTCGTCCGTACCCTGGTTTCCGTTTCCGGTAGGATCTGTTTCGCGGTGTTCTTTTGCATTTTCCTTTCCGCCTTGAGTTGGGCCCGTTTTTGTTGCTTTGCAGCACGTTTCTCTTCCTTGAGCTTGCGCTCTTCAGCCAAATCGGAACGAATCCTTTCGGCGCTGGAGTGTGGTAGTTTTTTGCTAGCATTTTGGCCATCGGCAGACGAAGTTGAAATCGTCTTGACCCTGCTTTTCGCGTTGGGAACAGCGGGCTTCAGGTCCTGTTTTAGTTCAACGATCTGAGACCTCACATTTTTTATCATTCCCTTCAGCTCCGCCAGCTTCTTTTTACCATCGTTTTCGTCCAGCGCACCGTTCTTACTCTTGAGTTCCTTCTTCTTTTTTTCCTTATCCTTGAAAGTTTCTTTCCGTTCCGAGTCGCTCTTCCGTTTCCTCTCGACTGGCTTCAAATCTGGCGTTCCCGGCGGGGGAGGCTCATCGTCTTCACACTCACTGCCCCTCACAACGATCGGCTTATCTCGGTAGCTTTGCTCGAGCTCCAGTGGAATAAATTCCATGGGTTGCTTTTTCATCTTCACCTTTCCACGCTCATCTACGCAACCACTTTGGTTAGATGTTGATTCGTTGCTCGTTGATGCGGCTCCCTCTTCGAGCATTTTACGTGTACTATCCACAATATCGTCTCTTAACCTACGAACGAATTCCTCCGCCGACATTTTGTCACGATTTACAAACTTTACACAATTCTGTGCAATTTCCTGTCGACTAGTTTCTCTGAATGTGTCAAAAGCTGGAACTAAAACATCAACCAAAACGTAAACAAAGTGATCAGGCTGCGGAACGAACTGCGCACACAAAGATATTATAATCTGAAATGAAATAATGCGGTTTTTCGGCGACAGCATGCGGTATTTTTTTCCTCGGTCTGGTCTGGTTTTTATCTTCATGCGGGATTCGAAATACTTTAAGAAATAGCAACCAGAAACAGAAAGGCATCCACGCGACTCATGGTAAACTCTTCCGTTGTTATGTCCCCGCCGGCATGGATCTGTCAAATAGTGACCACAAACAAAACACATGTGCCCAAATTTTCGTCCAGCAGCTAGTTAAAAAATAGGAATATAAATCTAGAAACTAGAATGGCGAAAAAACCACTCACACTCTCGGACAAGATAAGTAAACTGTTTATCCCGGATGCGGGTTCGGGTTCGGAAGAATCTGGAGATGAAACGGCGCCCAAGTTCAGTGAATTTGATGAAGGGCCGGACGATCCGGAACGCAGTTCCGCCCTGAGTGAGATTCGCAAGCGGAACATCAAGTTTCTCGAGGATATCGATCAAAAGTATGAAGGAGCCATCTCGTCGCGAAAGGAAGCTTTCGGAGACGAAGAGGCCAGCGATGAGGATGGAGGAGACGACTTTGATGAGGACAGTGTTACTGAAGACGATACTGACGGCGATGAGAATGTAGCACCCACCAAAGAGAAACGAAAGTCTATTCTCTTCATAAAGCAACCCTCTAGCGACGAGGAAGGATCAGATGAAGCAGGCGGCGATGAGGAAGCGGAATCGAATCCGGAGGAACACACGGAAGAATCCGACTACGAAGATGAATCAGTACAAGACTACACACAACCGAAGGAACCGAGCGAACAAAGGACTAAGCTGATCACGGATGAAAATCGCCAAGAAGCGATAGGAAAAGGTTTGGCCGTGCAAAACCAGCTGAAGCTGTGGGAACGGATGCTGGAGATGCGCATCAAAGTGCAACCGTGTTTGGTATCGGCCAACAGCTTACCGACGGGTGAGGCATTCGAAAAATTCCGCACCGATAGTGACCAGTTTCGGAAGAAGGCCAACCAAGCGACAAAGACCGTCACAGAGGCGCTTGATGCGCTTCTTTCACTTCAGGAGAAACTGTTCGAAGGGTTCTCGGCAACAAAGCACCTACTCAAAAGCGGTTCAAAGAGAAAGTCATCGTCGAGCAGCGGCTCGTCCAATGCGAAACGTGCCTCGGTGAATGAGTACGAAAAGTGCCTTGCCAGCCGAGCCAACGATATGGCCGAATATAGGAATAGCGTACTGTTGAAATGGCACGATCGTACGAAAATTGCCGCTAGTGTGCGGAACCAGAAGCAGTCGGTGTCGGTGGTGAAGAAAATCGAAGACAGTCTCATAAACCGCGAAGAGCTAGTGCGGAAAACGCAGCTGTACCGCGGAGGTCACAAATTGCTTGGACGTCCTGAAGAAACCAAGACGGATGAAGCAAAGAGTGCGCAAGGCAACGCATCCGATCCAGACCAAACGGAAACCCCCGTTTACGATGGGGAAATATACGACGATTCCGATTTCTATCATCAGCTGCTGCGGGAGCTAATAGAATACAAAACTAACACCACCGATAGCCCACAGGAGATTGCGAACAAGTTGGTGGAATTGCAGAAATTGCGAAGCAAAATGAAAAAGAATGTCGACACGCGCGCGACCAAGGGACGAAAAATACGGTATGCCACAATAAGAGGTTCGATGTAGTTTCGGCTGTATCTTGATATTTAAATCACTCGTTTTCTACTTCTTTCTCAGGTATGTGGTGCACAATAAGTTAGTCAATTTCATGGCCCCAGTTCCGGACTACGAGTGGACGGACGAAGCGAAAGATGAGCTGTTTGGGTCGCTGTTTGGTAAAATTTCTGCATCCACCACTGAATGAAGGCATCCACTAAAAATGGCAAATAAAATTAATTCAAAACAGTATCGTTTTGCATAAACTAACTTCAGCAGACTAGTTACTTGGCCTTAGGCCAGCTTTCACCAGCATTAACCCATTCTTGCTGCGAACCCCAATGGAAGAAGGAGTGGACAGGAAGGGCCACAATGGAGAACCCGATGCAGGAAGCTGACAGAGCATAAACATTGCGAGGCTTGTTGACTAAACAATTGTGTGTATGCGCTGTGTTTCATATTCTGACCGGTCAGCAAGTTACTTGGCCGAATCGGTTTAAGGAACACAGTTGAAGAGCTTCAATTCAATGAAGCCAAACGCACTTGTAGCTGATGAAAGGAAATGCAAAGGCTCATTAATCGCAATCGGTTCGCAAAAATGATAAGGCATGCATCTAATTTGGATCTGGTGTTAAAGGTGTCTTTTTCTTGCGATTGGTAAGCTTTTCGACTGTAATTCATTCTAATCAGCCGCAATGTTTGAACGTTATCAATCGCCCTCTGACCCACCACCACCATCATTCGGTTGAAAATAGAAACGTACAATAGATACGATCCTCATCAGTTTGTTTCTTCTTTATTCATTCGAAAAAATGATCATTCACAACTCAGTTTAATTTCTGGATAAGAAGAATGGAAAAGCACTAACTGTATTGCCTACAAATAAAACGTGTGTCGATCACCTCAGAACGTTCGTAGGCTTTTCGTACGTTTTCTCCGCTGTTTTGTCTTGTAAATGACCTGTTCACCGAGGGATAATGGAAAGTGTTCGAAACCGAATTCGATCGTTTAAATGCAGTTCCCTGCTAGCGGTGCCAACCACTTCTTCTTCAAACACGGGTGTTCTTCTGAGAATCGGAACCCTCAGATTGTTCGCTCAATTTGATCGCAGAAAGGAAAGTTCGGTGTTGTGTCCGAAGAGCAGGAGTGATAGGAAGTCTAGGGAGAAATCACGTTGGCCATGGTACTGATTGCTCAAGTATCGAACTCACACACATCGCAATCGTGAAAATCGTATAGTTGCATAATGAGAAATTTTTTGTGACAATGAAGGACATTACCAACAGACAGATCTTTCGCAACGGGACATCATCGACAGCCAGGAAACGCTGTTTCTGATCCCATGTTTCGTTAGTAACTCCAACCAAAGCCAAAAGGGAGGACAGTCTGGAATGCCGGTCAATGGGCACTCTCGAGGCCGACTCGGATAAGAGATTACAGTTCAGTTTTCTTGACGTTGCCAGAGCGGTCGAAGCCCTTCAGCTCGCTCGTGGCGTGTTTGGCGATGTACTTTACGAAATCGTCGACCTCCCGACCACCTTCGTAGCGGAGCGGGTTGCTCTTGGCGTCCTTGGGCAGCCAGTAAAGAGTCGGGAAACCGCGCACCTCAAACTCTGGAGCCACATCGTTAGCCGTAGCGTCCATCTTCACGATGGAAACATCCTCGTCCTTTAGTTTGGTGCCAAGCTCCTCCAGTGTTGGCGTGAGCTTCTTGCAGTGACCGCACCACGGGGCGTAAAATTCGACCAACGTATCGACACCATTGTTAACGACGACTTCGTCAAAGTTCTTGGCCACGGCCACCTTCACCGGTCCGTCGTTGCTTTCCGGCGCCGGTTCCGATTTCACGTACGGCTCGAGGGAACCCTCATCCAGCTCGGTGGCGAATGCTTGCAAATTTTCGACAGAGAACTCGTCCTTCATGATGAACTTCTGGTTCTTGGCATCGCGGGCCAACACCAGGGGCTTGTCGCCGGTGTAATCGTATCCGTACTCGTTCAGCTCGTGCTGGAAGTCGTCCTTCGAGCTGACGGCAAAGTTGACGCGACCCACGAACTCCTTCGCCACCTTCAGCACACGGTTGCGCCAGTAGTTGGTGCCTTTCGGGTTCTTCACATAGTCCACGGCGTAGTACACGACCACAAGCGGGTTTTTGAAATCGCTCGACGAGTCGCGCGTACGTACTCCGGCCAATCCGTGGAAGTTTACCTTGACGAAATCAGCCAACTCCTGCTTGCTGCTGCCCTCGAACTTGACAAAGTCCGGTTCAAACTTGTTCGCCAGCTGACGGGCACGGAACAGATACACGCCATCGGTTTCTCCCTGCTTCTCGAGCACCGCCGGTACGCTGCTGTGGCCAAAGCGTAGACGTTCGCGCTGGCTATCGGCGTACTTGAGGAACTCAGCCTTCAGATCCGATTCCTTCTTGAAAAAGCCGACCAGCGACGTTTCCTGCACTTTGAGGAAAGCATCGAACGCATCCAGCGTCAGCAGATCCTTTGAGGCAGGGCCAACGATCGATTTCATGTACTTTGCAATACCGCTGGCTTCCCGGGGTCCATTGAACTCCTGGGACACCTCACCGTTCTTGAACACTTTCAGCGTGGGGTATCCGCTGACGCTGAACTTGTTGCACGTGTCCTTACCTCCTTCCGTGCAGTCGACCTTGGCCAGCGCAATCGGAGGATCTTCGCCACGTAGCAGCTCGGCCGCCTTGGCGTACTCCGGTTTCAGTTTTTTGCAGTGTCCGCACCTAGAAAAAGCGAAACAGGGACACTCAGGAACATTCTTTTAAAGCCCACTATACTACAGAATCGTTCCCTAGGTTCTGTTGCACTGTGCTTTCCATCCTAGCCGCATCCGGATTTCGTCCGGAATAAATTTTCGAGACTTTTTTTACATACCAAGGTGCGTAGAACATCACAAGGGTGGTTTCCGTCTCGGCGACGCGCGTCGAGAAATCACTATCGGTCAAGTCGAGAACATCGGCTTCGCCGGCGAAGGCCGCGGCCACCAGGGCACACAAGCACAGTAGCACCCGGCGAGACATACTTCCGTTGGATGATAATCGGTTCTAAGAGGAAAACGTGAAAAGAGGCCGATAAAACTCCAGAAACTATTTCCAGAACAACCGACAAATTACGTGGCCCAAAACTGATCAGCACACGTACATGCACACAGACACAGAGTTCAAAGCCTAGGAAGGGGAGCAGAAATCACACACCTTTATCGGAGGAATAATGATGGAGGACGGGACGGTTTTCCAGTGAAATGTGGAATAATGCCCGGCGGTGTGAGCGACCTTTCGTTGATTGGCCCGCGGAACGATTGGTTCCCTCTCGCTCTGGCTAGCGCATCGTTTCGCCGGTATCACCAATCCTGTTTTGTTGGCGATCGCTGATTGGTCCGCGTTCTCGTTCAACTGACAACTGCTTTGCGGAAAACTCATTCCGTTTTTCTTGCTGGCTCGCGACAGATAATGTCAAAATTTGAAGATCCGATCAAAGTAGACGTTATTTACAACGGAGAAAACGATGTGTTTCGAAAACTTGTGATAAAATGTATGGTGAAATCGATTAAACCACAGTTCGCAGGACTCCAACGTAGCCGAACTGAACGAGCGTCGAAGCGAATGCGGTTTATCGCAATCTGCACGCATGGCACGACATTAGAATGTAATTGCCCATGTTATAGTAAAACTTCGGTTACGGAAACACAGATTTTACTTTCAACTGTTGATTTATTTCAAACTACCGTTCCCACGACCGAACGTATAAAGTTAATGGTTGGCAAAGAAATTAAATTTTTCCACAACTCGCTTGGTGTGTTCCGCAGCTACTCCAGCTCGTATCAAGCGGTACGATCCGACCTCAGATAAGTCGATCACCGTTGATGCCGCACGTTGTTCCTCCGATAGTCCTAGCTGCCCACCATCGAAAACCGCTCCCAAGCTGGACCACAGGCACTGGAACTCGTGCACATTCAGTGTGCTTTGGCATGCGCTCTTGTTGGCGCTCGTTAGTGCAATCGGGTAACGAAACGCACGCGACACGTCCCGGATGAACTGGAAGTCTGGTATTCGAATGCCAATCTTTTCCACACCAGGGTTCAGGAAAGGGTTGTCCAAATGAGACGATTTCCGAACCACAATGGTGACTGCCCCGGGCAATAGTTGCTGCAGGAGCTTGTCCGAAAGATGGTCCGCCTGCCCCCAGTAGCGTAGGTCGTCAAAGTCGGCAACGCATATTGCCACAGGCTTTTGGCCGTGCCGCCCTTTGATGGCGTACAATTGCTGGATGGCGGCGGGATTATTGGCACTGCAAGCTAAACCGTAAACGGTATCGGTCGGCAGGGCAATCACTTGGCCGGATTCGAGCAGGTTAGCAGCCTGGCGAATCGCGACATTGTTGGAGATCGGTATGACCGGTGCCGTATCTGTACCCGGTTTCTGGTCTTCCTCGATGTTTATGAACCCATTCATCTTTGAACGGGTCGTGCTGCCTTGAACTGATTTCTGCACTAATAGCTTAGCAATAGTTTGCCTCACAATGCTCATCACTAGTTGGGGCAATGAAGAATAAATTTAACAATATAGAAGAGTACTTTTGCGCCTATTCGCGCCACAGATGACCACAGGTTTGTTTGCAGCACTTGAAGAACGTTGTCATCGGTTCATCGGCGGATCGAGTTTGGATTTGCATGTAGTACGCAAGCTTATGAGAGCACGCTGGGCACACGGTGCTGGTTGAATCCACGTTTTCCCAGGCAGCAGATCCGCCCATTACATGATCAACTTCCTGCAAAAAAGAAGATAAGCATTCGATAGCGCACAGCCACGCACGTATCCGGCGTCCCTTACCTTCAGCTTCGGGTAAATGCGGCTTGTAATTTTCCGCTTTATCTTACATATATACGGACACGTGTTACAAGAGAAGCGTAACGAATCGGTACCTTCTTCCACGAGCAGCAAATTGCCACAAGTAGGGCAGAACATTAACATTTCTCACCAGTTGAAACGAAATTTGCCGCTCTGTACATAGTGTAAATATTTACGATTGTTTCACGTCGCGCGCTGCCATGTGGTTCAACTGACAGCATTTCGCCTCGTGTCGGCGAAATGATGTCAGTGCTTGTCAGTGATATGGCACGTCGATCGAAAACAATTTGAATTGTCTTGTCTTCCGTTTAACCAGTTTTCTCAATTTTTACACAAAGAACGTTCCACGGTTTTGCGGCAGTGCGAACTTTAGTCAATATACAGAATCTTTTGTTATGGAGATAGGGGAATTTTACTACAAGAGAATTATAGGATATTACTTTCAGTCGGTTTGTCTCGTTTAAGGAGAAACAATGGAAGAAGCGTTACTGTTGCTGCTGCTGCTAGCCGTGTGACTATTGCTTGAGCCGTTACTGCCATCGGCTGCCGATCGTTTACCCAGTGTTATAGGAACTCTCGTTTTCGGTACAGTCGAAGGAAGATGCTGCCACCGTGACGGAGGCCAAACGATGTGAACCGCTCGGGCCGTTACCAATCCAAGAGAAACTGGACCGAATGTTGCCGAATCTAAAGAGTTGCCTGCAAAGAGCAATAGCATGTTACAATAGTCAGTATCTTGACAGTGGGAATTGTATTTCGGCAGCATACCTGTATTATCCCCTTCGACCCAGCAGTGTCCTTCCGGTATCTTAACGTACGGAACTTTGTATCCTAGCGTGGCGATCACGTCTCCCTGGAGTGCGACAACACGCTTGATAATCTTCTGACTGGGATCTTTGGGTGAGATCAGGGAAATTACATCTCCCCTCTGCACGTCCATATTTCGTACGGCCCAGCGCGAAAGGAACACATAATCCGTGACGGTGGCGTCCGGGTTGAGGGTGGGTTGCATAGAAATACCTTCGACGCGAGCCACATAACCAACAGCGTCGAGTAGCGTCACGCCAACAGGAACGCCGAGGAGCAGCGATTTAAGGAAGGTCGGAAATCGCATGGCGATTGAGTTGCACACACGGCAAGGTGGGCAAAATTTGGTATTGCACTATGGTTAGACTAGAAACGCACCAACAAACATACCACACGACCACTGCCCTAACACGTCTTATGTTTGATGCTGCAATTTAGAGATGAGAATTTGCAGATCTTTTCGATTTCAACAGGATTCCATTTGCGGTCTGTGTTTTGGAGCAATATTCCGAGTTTGACATTAGATGCGAGAAGGAAGATTGTTTTGTTGTGTAACCCACGATGAGCCTACTGCGATGAAAACAGAGCGACCTGGATGATACAGCCGGTGATTATTGGATTCAAGAATCATATGGTGTTGGGAACTTTTCCAGTTAAATAGTCTTCATTTACAAACCTTTAGGATTTGAAAAAATTACAGTAATTCAAAGAAAATTGATCCTCCTCGACATTCGCGACCGACAACGGCGAGACCATATTTTTCGGTTTTGGCAACACTTCTGTCCCGCGTATGTAAACTAAACAATTTGAGGCTCTGAAACGCGCGGTTTAACTTCTTTCTAACCTACATCTAGCTTTTCTTCAATGGAAGTGACAACGAAAAGTAAGATTTAACCCTCATTCTATCAGTGAACCAACAGACACGTTGTTGTAGCGGAAAGCGCCTTTGGAAGTTCCAAGCCTTGCTTTACGTTTTGTTTTGTTTACAGACTTCGCGGAACAGCTGCCCGCGATTCGCGAGGCGATCCAGAACGCGTCCTTTTTTGCATTCGACTGCGAGTTCACGGGCCTAGCGTCGGACCGGCTTATTTTTCCTTTTGATACACCGGAAGAGGTGTACCAGAAGACGATCGAAGCGAGTCCACAGTACATCATCGTTCAGTTCGGTTTGTGCGCGTTCCGCGTCGAACCGGCAAGCGAGGGCTCCGCGTCACCACGGCTAACGTACAAGTGCTACAATTTCTATTGTTACCCGAAAAACCGAACCAGTGTGTTTAGTTGCCAGGGCGAAAGCCTTCGGTTTCTGGCCGACCATGGGTTCGACTTTAACAAACTGTTCCGGGAGGGTCTCTCGTTCGCAACCGAAGCCGAAGCGGAGCGGCTGCGTTCGGACTTAAAGGAGCGACAAGCGACCCGGGCTGCCGCATTGCAAGCGGCAGCAGACGGCAACCCGGAAGGCGCTGAGTCGGACGTCAACATGGTACCCGTGCCGGCGGAACATCAGGAGCAGATTGACGAAACGGCTGCAAAGATAGAAGCATTTTTGAAGTCGGACGATGCGGAACTCATCGTGGATAACTGCAACGGATTTCAGCGCAAGCTAATCTACCAGATGATCGAACATCGCTTCCAGCAGCAAGTATCTACCTCAACGGTAACGCTGGAGAACAACCACAAATGCATTAAGGTGGAGCGGAAACGATCGCCCGAGGAAGACAAGGCATTCGAGGAGAAGCGCATAGCACAGGAGAACGAAGAATTGCAGAACACCATCGGTCTGTCGTTGGTTCTGCAAGAGCTGTCGAAGGCGCGCAAGTTAGTCATCGGTCACAACATCTTGCTGGATCTGCTCTACACTATCCGGCAGTTCTTCAAGCCCCTCCCAACGGACTACAAGGAGTTTAAGAAGCTGACAAAGGAAATCTTTCCTCTGTGAGTGTTTTAGGGACATTTCGGCTGTATGTAAATTGAAACTCCAAACTACTTCCCATCTCGCAGATTGCTCGATACCAAGTACCTGTGCACGAACGCAGAAATTAAGGTGAACGTCAATTCGTCAATCTTGGCACACGTCTACGAAGCGGTAAGCAAGGAGCCATTTTCAATACCGACGGTCACTTCCGAGCTGCCAAATCATCAGTACACCGGAGAAGATCAGAAGCAACACGAAGCGGGATACGATGCGTACCTTACGGGACTTTGCTTTTTGGGGCTCGTAAGCCGCTTCAAGGTGGACCTGGAAAACCTCACCAAAAATTCCACATTGAAGCAATACATGAACAGGTTTGTGGCATAACGAATAATGTGTTATGGTTCATCATGGGTTTTGATAAACAATCTAATCTGCTGTAGGATCTTCATTGCGCGACTGGTGGACAACAATTACATCAATCTCAATGGCAAAGAGCGTAAGGATCCGGACACTTTGAGCTGTGGCAAACATAAGCTATTCCTTTTTCGTCCCACAGCCACACACTCGCGGGATCATATATTCTACGTAACATTTCCGGAAACCTGGCGCACCGGGGACATTATGGGCAAGTTTAAGCCGTTCGGTTCGGTGCACATTAGCTGGCTGAATAATACGTCGGCCTTCGTATCGCTGCACAACCGGATCGCGTCCAGCTTGGTGCTGAAAACGATCGGCTACCATAGCGGGTTCAGTGTGCACAGCTTTGCTCAGTTCTTGGAAATGAAACTGCAAGTATATAACTTCCTTCTTCGACCACACACACGCTCGCGTTTCCAACCGAGGGATACTAATCTTGTGCGCCGATCGTTCTGCTTTGTTTTAGCGCCTTGGATTTAAACGACGACGAAACGATTCGGGTAGTGGTGGAGCAGGAAGCCAGGGAGAGAGCCACGCCGGTGCTGCGAAGCGCGCCAACACCAACGCGGAAAAAGAAAGAGAAGAAAAAGACGAAAAAATAGGGGCTACCGATGGGAGCCACGTGTGGGCAGCGGGTAAACGCAATGACGAAGCCGACGACGATGCAGGCGGCTGGACGACGGTGAAGAGAGCCCGTAAAACGTTCAACACCAGCGACGATTGGTAGGGAACCGGCGAAAGTACCGCGGTTCGTTCCGCCGCCGTTGCAGAGTTTCGGCATGATGGGTTGATTTTATGAATTGTTCAAGTGGTAAATTGAAATTAAAATAGTTCACTTGTGTATTTTTTAAATGAAAAAAGAATGCTCTTTCGATGTTTGATATTGGCTTGTTAAAACTAAACACGTTCCCACTGCAAGGGACTTAAGGTGAAATTCTTCCATATTTTGTTCGATTCTACGAATTCGAACACCCATTAACCGCGGTCACGGCCCTGATGGTGGCGGTTCGACAGTGTCGGGATCTTTGGCCACACACTCCGTCGTCCAGTCGACCGGTATGGTGGCATGCAGCACCGTTTTCAGTTTTGCGATCGGACAGAACAACGTGCATCCTGGAATGGTTAGTCGTTTTAAGCGCTTTCCAAGCTGCTTCCGGCTAACGACAACACTGTACTGTCCGGTTGCAACATCACGGTAAAGCTCCAGTATGCCCATGATTCCGTAATCGGGTAGAACGTTCCCGTTCCACACCTGTAACGCTGACAGCAGATTGACGATCGTTGAATCGTGCCCCGCGTAGAGCAGAAGCTTTTTGTGCGCACCGCTCGGATTGGCAATCAACGTATCCCATTCGTCGAGTGTTTTCCGCAGAAACGGGCCACCCTTGAGCCGTTTCATCTCATCGGTGTAGACGTTTAGGGAGTAGCTTTTCTTTGTCAGCGGCAACAGTTTGTCCGGATAGTAGTCCTTGGTCCACGCTGGCAGCTCGAGACCGAAATCCGACTGTAAAACACAAAAGTCCAATTAATTGGTCTCTATGTGAAAGACTCGCGTTTGAGTGTTACCTCTGCCTTTAGCGTACTGAACAGAGACTGCACGTCATCTGGTGTGGCAATCTGCAGGCCGGTAAGTTCCGTGAGATTCTGGTACAGTTGTTGGTTATCACTCATAAGCTTCACGACTTCGGGCAACTTAAAGACTTCCTGTATGGCCTCTGCGTATCGGCGGCACGAAACTCGCACGAGCAACAGCTAGTGGTGCGAACAGAAACCCATTAACCCTGGGACCCCCGGTGTCTACCGTAGCAACCTACCGTGTCCTTATCGAGCGGTTCGCTAAAATAGGGTATCGGTTGCCAATTCAGGTTTCGGTTCCACTGCAGCGCAGAGTCGTCCGGCGGGAACAGTCCGGCCAGCACTATCTGCATTGACATCTGAGTCCTCGAGACGCCCGTCGTTTGCACGTGTACATTTTTCGCGCGATAAGGACCCACGAAGCTTCCGTAGCGATCGTGCAGCCACTGCCCAATCTCACTGTACAGCGAGAATTTTCCTTCATTAGTCAGCTGACCCCAATCGTATGGCTCGAAGGTGTAGTTGAGATAAGGATCGTTCGGGTACGTATCTGCCGGTGTGCGCTGACCGTGCCGGAAAAACTGTTGAAAAAAAAAGGAATAAAGGTTCAACCACCGCAAGCCGATTTTTGAAATTCCCGTTTGGCTGCCGTCTCTCACGATCTGCGCTTACCGCGTGCACCTGTTGCAGTTGTCGGTCACCGATTAGGAAGTCTGATTCCTGTTCCGTCGAGAGGTCCTCCGCGGACGATGGTGCTCCGTATGCCCCGTAAGCGGTAAAAAAGACCACTGTGATGAATACTATACTGCACGTCAACATAATGAAAGCGCGTCTGCTCAGATAGTACATGGCGCTGCGGTTCTTATATACGCGTGTCTACGAAACGTTGGCGGGTTTGACCGTGGATTGGTAGTGGAAGAAGTGCAGTTTATTCCAGTAAAATGATACTTGTGTGTGTTGGTTCAATTTGCTGGCAAAACATTTTAGGTCGGAAAATGAATGTAATACTATCAAGAGGCTCGGCAAAAACACGCAGTCTGCCGTTTACATTTGAATCGCTCATCCCCTCGTCGTCCTCGTACCGGAGCAGATAAAGCACCGCCGTGTGGGTCGACGTGATGCTTTCGGAGCGTCGTAGTGGTGATCTTATTACACACCGAACCTTGTGCGTTTGGCCGCCTTGGTCCGGCGATGGATTCGGGCAGGTTAAAGGTTTAGACGGGACTGTGTATGAGTGTCATGGATTTTATTGTTTTTCTGTTCGGAGGAGCTAGCGGGGAGTTTCGGCCCGTGATCTTGGGTGTGGGGAGGCTGCCAGAGGAAAGACGAATACCCGTTGGGCCAACAACGATGCTCACCGGAGATAAGCGACCAGATGTAGGCCCGACCCGACGATCGACATTCCCCGGTTAGTTGGTCGACCCAGTGTTTGGCTGTCTGCTAGTGGTTTGGGTGCTTGCCGCGGTCGCGGTCGATCCAGACACAATTGCCGCTGATAAACGAAACTGCCGTACCTGAGGTAGGACCGATCGGGTAACGGCAGATAGCGTCCGCGACGGATTCCTAAAATGGGAACGTGGCGAAACTTTACGTGATGGATGGCAACATTTTTTCGTATTTAAATAAGCCGGTTGGCACGTAGCACTCATTTAGAACTGCGGTGAACGACCGCATCGTAACCTTGAACTTAGTGACAACAACAACGCATTACACTTAATCTGTGATGTGTGATCGAAATTGTGATTCCTGCTAGGTTGATGAAAACCATATTTACTAAACTGAATTATGTGAAGCCTCAAAGTCAGAGAGTTTAGTAAACACCTTGGCATGCGCGGCCCATTGTTCGTCGAAACGTTATCAGGAAATATAAAATTTGCCTGGTGTTTGGCCGATTGTGTTAAAGTGATAAGCGAATTAAGTGACGACATGCTGTCTTTAAACTCTGATCGATCACCGATCAGCCAGGTGATCGATTAAAACCGCTAGAACACCGTCAGCACGCTAATTTTTTTGTCTCGAAAACATTTTTTTTGGCACGACAAGTTCAGGAATGACGTGGACTTGAGAGAACAAGTTTTATCACATGCTAACACTGTTTTCCTTTTTTGTTCACAGCTCCAAAATGTGTTTCGTTTTGTAAGCGTAATGTTAGTTGTATGAAAAGTACGACAGCCACAGTACCAATATGTACCGATTTCACTCAAGCAGGGCCGGAATTAAGCACGTGCGCCCAGCATCCGCCCTGAACTGGTGTGGCGGGTTCCGAAATTGAACTGAAAATAAATCATTGTACGCCCAAAAGACGGGCTGTCTGCCGCAAAAAGAGCTCCCAGAGAATACGGCTCAATCCGACGCAATTACTCGTCCCATTGGATTTGTTTGATAGGATCACTGCGCTTCGCGGAGTGTGGCATGTTTAAAATAAATCATCTTCGTTTTCTTCCTGCAAGCCCGCGTAGCGCTAGCGCTGGCTAAGGTAACTCGGTGTATCGATGCGTGAAAAACGAATAAAAGTGTTCTCGTTTTCGGCGCTCTGTCTTAACCAGGAACGATCAGTTAGATCGCTTGGTTGTTGTGTGTTCGTCAAAAATAAGTTAAATGAACATTCCCGCTGCTCGAACAATTGTACATTTTGCGTACACTGCGCATCGGAAGGCTCCACAGAAGGCACCTTAATTTAGCCTATTAGCTTTATCAGTTAAACTGGTGAGTCTAGGCCGAGCATAAAAATTTGCCAAGATCCGCCGTGTGAGATATCGTCAAGGTAGCAGTTACTTTATCATCAACGAATGAGTGCAAAGCCTTGAAAAGTACAACACACAATGCTGCTATCTACATATTCTTACCTGATTATCTGAAAGTTGGCAGTTTCTTCCCTTCGAGGGTATCCCTCCTGGTCTAAGGCTGGCACGGCTCCATAACACATTGGAATGCTCTTGGTTGGTGAAAACGATTGTCGCAAAACCACACTCGTTTGAATGTACAAAACTTCAAGCTTTTGATTTCACTAGTCTATTTATTTGGCTCTGCACGGCCGGTTCTGCCGAACGCCACCAGAAACTTTCTCTTTTTTAACTTTCACACTCGAGTGCTCCCATGAACTACGCAACACTTTATCAGCACAAAAAGCGCACCGTTCTGCCACGTTCAGGGTTTCAATTTGAAATAGAATACGTAATTTTGATTCGTGTTTAGCGCGCAAAAATTTCAGACCCGCACTTCGTTCTTATCACGTCGCCTGAGGCGGAATTGTCAGTCTTATCGGATCACTTTTATCTACGGTACATGATTACTTTAACACAAGGATCGGCTTTCGGACTGGCTCTCATTCACTGGTGGACATTTTTTAACAAACTCTACTGAATACAGCGCAGCGCTCGCAGGTATACTACCCTAACGAAAGCAACACTGGCAGTGTAAAGTCGAAACAAGAAAACGATTCTCTACGTCCATGGTGGTACTTAGCTTGTCGCGACAGTCGCAAGATTGATCAAATGACTGTACAATAGACGCTCATAAAAATGGATGGAGAGAACATACATGAATGTAATAGCCCCCCTTTTGTAGTTCTACGAGACTACCGTTAGAGTTTTCCTCGGCCAAGGTGAATTTGGGCACAGATGCGCTTGTGTGCGGATTGTGGGGTTTTGATAGTGATTGTTAAGCCTAGTACCAGCTGAGCAAATGTTTAGCTCTATTTTTTAGTCACGCATATTGCGCGCGGCCATTCATATTGCTCAAGTACGCAATAGGTGATAATATGTTTTATTCGTTTTTTCTATTTCTCATTATTATTATTTCTCGTTATTATTATTTCTCATTTATCAGTTCATTTTTTATAGAAACAAAATCGAAATCGGTGACAATCCATTGTTTAGTAACATTTAAGCATTCATATTTAGGCGTTGCAATTTTTGCTGTAAGCCTCTGTCGACGACGAGCATTTTTGGCTGTATAAAGTTTGGCTCAGGACATCCCACAAACGGGCATCGTGTTTTTGCGTTCTTCTTGAGCATGTCTTCGATGACATCTTTTTCATACACGTGATTGCACTGCATGTTCCTCACCGGAACCTCAAGAGGACGCTTCGTAATTGGATCGATCATGCTACTGCTAGTGGAA